>NW_026652276.1:192656896-192684751 GCF_009828535.3 Hylobates moloch
TTTTTGAGATGGAGTCTTGCTCTGTCGCCCAGGCTGGAGTGCAGTGGTGTGATCTCAGCTCACTGCAAGCTCTGCCTCCCAGGTTCACGCCATTCTCCTGCCTCGGCCTCCCAAGTATCTGGGACTACAGGCACCCACCAACATGCTCAGCTTTTTTTTTTTTTTTTTTTTGTATTTTTAGTAGAGACGGGGTTTCACCATGTTAGCCAGGATGGTCTTGATCTCCTGACCTCATTATCTGCCCGCCTTGGCCTCCCAAAGTGCTGGGATTACAGGCGTGAGCCACCGTGCCCAGCCAGAATAAATACTTTCAAGACTGACAAACTAACTGAAATATAAATTCATAGCTCTCCCTATATTTTCCTCATTCTATCAACATATACAATTCCAGCCAGTAACTAGCAGCTAGCATTTGCAATTCCTTCCCTCAGTTATTTTTGTCAGGGTAGAAAACCCGTGCAACCTGAACTCAATCACTCTTACTGTCATTTTAAAAAGCCTAAACTCACTAAACAGCTTATCAAGATGTCCTGGAAATTGAGTGGAGGGAAAGACAAAAGGGGGAAGAAAATTTCTGTTGGGGCAAAGGCTCACAAATTCTGAGATTAACAGGTCTTGCATTTGTTCCATAACCCTGCCTCATGAGATGGCTGCAGGGGCTCAAAGTCCAGCCACAGAGCCTGTGCCCCAGCGGAGCCCCAGCTATCCTCTCTCTGCTGCCTTGACACTGTGTAAGACACTAAACCTTTGCACAGCTTTTGGGTGTGTGTGAAAAAAGGGGGATGGAAGAGAGAGGGAATACAAAATGAAACTGAATTTCCTGCCAGCCCGAATAGTTCTCCCATGCCTGAGTTGGTAGATGAGATTCAGAGCTTCTATGTTACTATCTTGGTCTTTAGTCTTTCCGGAGCCTGGCATCCCTTGGCCTCTCTAATGAAGACCATATTAGCATGCACTTGCTTGAGTACTTTTGAATCTCTTAAAAAAAATCTCTTCCACTTATGATATTTTACAATCAAATTTTCTTCAAATTTCTTTTTAATATGAAAAATTTCAAATGCACACAAAATCACAGAAAATAGTTAAAAAAAAAAAAAAACTCCATACATCCATCATCTAGCTTCAATGATTATCAAGACTCTTGTCCTTCCCATTTTACCTAATACCCCAACTATTTTTTTTCTAGAGTACTTTAAAGCAGGCCTGAGACATTGTATCAGTCTACTTGTACACACATCAGTAAGCATCTTTAACAGATAGGACATTTTACAAATATAGAACCCTAATGCCTTTATCACACCTAACAAAGAAATAAAAATTCCTTAAATTAATTTAAAACCCAGCCTATATTAAAATTTCCTTTGATGGTCTTAAAACATGTCATGTATAGCTGGTTTCTTTCAATCACAATTCAAACAAGGTCCATATACTACATTCTGTAGCCTGATTTTTTCCATTGACAGTAAGAAGGTCAGAGAAGCCACACTTACATTTAAGTCATTGTGCAGGAATGCATGAGAATAGCTTATTGGCTGAAAACATACTTTGGGAACATGGAATCTGCAAACCTGAACAGGCTCTCCAACCATAGAAAATTTAATTCCTACAGAACCAGCAAAGCAATTTTGAGCTATGTAAGGCAACAGCAAAATAAACTTCATTTAAATGATTTCTTTTTAAACCATAGATTTACTATACTTTCTCTACCTCTAATTGTTGGCCACATGGTCTTATTTTGAAGTATTTAGGGCAACTGCTACTTGGGCTGTTGGAGTTTTATATTTATGCACACAGAACAGCCTGCTAGGGAAGTATTGATTTTTTTTCTACAGCAGTTACAAGACGCTGTGTTTGCAAATGTGGAACAAAGAGCTCACTTTATATTTAGTAAGAATGTTAGTTCATCTAAAAATAGAAAGAAAAACTTAACCTTGAAGAAAGATAAAAGCTAACGCTGGAACATACTAGTAAAGAATAACCTTTTCCTCTGTTCTTGCAATTAGGGGTACAGACGGGTAAAGTTTTGGGGGAAAATATATGCCTTCCTCTGCCACGGCTCTTGATAGAACATTTTTTAGTCCTTCAACTTAGAAAATGAAAACGCCGAGGAATACCATATTTAAGAAAAGGTGTTTACTTATCACTAGTTGGCTTTTATGCTCCAAAAATACATTATTTTACCAAAACTGCAAATGAGATACCACCTCACACCCATTAGGATGACTACTGTCAAAAAACCAGGAAATAACAAATGCTGGAGAGAAAATGGAGAAACTAGAATGTGTGTGCTCTGTTGGTGGGAATGTAAAATGTCACAGCAGCTGTGGAGAACAGTTCCTCAAAAAATTAACAATAGAATTCCCATATGATCCAGCAATTCCACTTCTGGCTATATACCCAAAAGAACTGAAAGCCAGATCTCAGAGATATTTTATATGCCCATGTTCATAGCAGCACTATTCACAATAAACAAAAGGCAGAAGCAACCCAAATGTCCACTGAGGAATGAATGAATAAAGAAAATGTGGTATATCCATACAACAGAATATTATTCAGCCTTAAAAAGGAAAATTTTGATACATTACAACATGAATGAATCTTGAGGACAATCTGTTAAGCAAAATAAGCCAGTTACAAAAAGATAAATTCTGTATGATTCCACTTATGTGAGGTACCTAGAGTAGTTAAATTCATAGAGACAGAAAGTAGAATGGTAGTACCAGGGGCTGGGGAGACAGGGGAATGAGAAGTTATTGTTTATTGGGTATAGAGTTTCAGCTTCACAAGATGAAAAGAGTTCTAGAGATGGATGGTGGTGATGGTTGCATTGCAATGTGAATATACTTAATATCACTGAGCTGTGCCCTGAAAAATAGTTAGAATGTACATTTATTTATACTTATTTATTTTTTTGAGACAGAGTCTCGCTCTGTCCCCCATGCTGAAGTGCAATGGCACGATCTTGGCTCACTGCAACCTCTGCCTCCCAGATTCAAGCGATTCTCCTGCCTCTGCCTTCCAAGTAGCTAGGATTACAGGCATATGCCACCATACCCAGCTAATTTTTATATTTTTAGCAGAGACGGGGTTTCGCCATGTTTGCCAGGGTCTTGAACTCCTGACCTCACGTGATCCACCCACCTCAGCCTCCCGAAATGCTGGGATTACAGGTGTGAGCTACCGCACCCAACCAAGATGTACATTTTATTTGTATTTTACCACAATTAAAAAATACTTTAAAACTAAATTTTAATTATATGAGCGGGATGATGTGGTCAGTGCTCTGTATGCACTGGAGACAGGCAGCATGACTTAAAGTTCCAGGCAAGAGCTCAAAGCCTTTCTGTCCCCAGGATCCACAGCTGTCTCACAAGGGAAGAAGAGAAGCCCTGCCTTGTTGACCTGTGGAGGACTATTTGTTGCCTTTAGACAACAAAACCTTTTGATTTTATTTCTATGTTCCCAACCAGACCTCATAGAACTAGGGCTGAAGCATGAACTAGCAGAGCCACAGATTCATTCCTGTGACGTAAAAATGGGTGCTCATGGCCCTGCTTGCAAAAACTCTAAGACTGGGGACAAGCAGAAGAGAAGTTAGAAGTTGCTTCCTCCAGTTGTGTGAACTACAAATATACTAAAGGATCCAAATATTTACTTATTCAGAACAAAGGTTAAACTTTCTTAATGTAAATAATCATTATAAAAGCACATTTAATACTACAGACAAGTTGTTATGTAATTTTAGAATTATAAAATATTTCAAGCACACACAACTAAATGTCTGTTAGATGATTTATGGTTAAAAATAACACTGTAAACGTAAGCAGTTCTAGGTCTCATAGGGTTGAAAAATTGCTCACAGGTTGCTAAGGGACATAATGATCAGATTTTAAAATCCTACAGCTTTAAGCTTAAAAGCAGACAAGTCACTGAATTACATGTGTCTTTCCCCTCCCTGTCTTCAGTGGAATGGAAAAAAACAACATGTTTCTAGCATATGGAAGAATTTCAACACTTCAGAGGTAAACATCAATGACCAAATCTGATTTAAAAGTATTATCCAGTAAAATGTGTATTTCTAAATTAGACCAACTAGACTGTTTCAAGTGGATAAAAGTATATTAAGTGACCTTGGGCATTTCCTCCCTTCATCTTATTTTCTAAAAGTTAGTGCATTTTGTATCTATTAAAATATTGAAGATCTTGATTTATGAAATCATAAAAGCTTACTAGCTTTACTAAAACATGATGATGCTGTTTTTGTCAAGCTTTGTCATAGTTTGAACTAAATTGGACAAAATTTTAAAATACAAGATTTGGAAACTAAGATTTTAATAGGTGTGGACCATTTTTTCTTATGTCCTCCAAAATACCTGCATATATCCAGTGCTTCATAAACTTAGTCAAATTGAATTTATTGGACTGTTACATTAAAACATGGCAAATTTATAATTACCTGAATAAATTCTCTTATAGCATTCAAATTCTCAACATGACATATTTATAAGTAAACCAAATGATAACTAATGTACTTTGATATTCCTAAGTAACAAGCTGACTTGAGGCCTATAAGGGGTATCAAAATATCACTCTGAATACTTAATTATTCTTCTCCTCATTTTATAAAAATATATGTTGGAAGAGAGGCTTTAACATTTCTGAATTTTTTCCAATTCTAGCTATTGCACAACAGCAACAAACTTTAAAATTCACCTAATATTTGGGAAGTCTTTGCAAAGTCTAGACACAACTCTTGGGAAATAATGCAGCAATCAAGGAATTAAGTAAAAATTTACGCTGACCCTACGCTTGAACCACGTCATGCTGGGAATCTGTAAGCTGAGTATAAAGAGCCTTTTCTAACAGTCTTAGGATTGTGTTAGAGCTAAGTCTTTAGGGCTGTAACAACAAAGAAAGAGGATAAACTAAAGCAGTGCTTTTCAGTTTTTAGCCAAGTACATAAGAATCACCTGGAGAACTTGCTAAAACAGACTGCTGTGCCCCAATCCCAGAGATTGTGTTTCAGTAGGTCTAAGGTGGAGCGAGAGATTTTGCATTTCTTACAAGCTTCCAAGGATGCTGATGCTACAGTATAACAAAATACTGCATTATAGGTATTGATATGCTCCAGAAATTTTCCATATTCTCTAGATCTCTGAGAAAAACAGAGAAGTAATTTAATATAAAAACCAGAGAGGCAGAAATAGTTTCATTTTAGAAGAAAGACAAAATAGAGGATAAAAGTTTATGAAGTATACAGTGACATGTTTAGGGAGATTACATGTGACAGCTTTATTTAGCAGCCCAAGGGTCATGGGCCTAAATGCATAGCTATTATGGTTTGGATACAGGTTTATGTGGAAATAACCATAGATGGCAATGCTGAGATGTATCTAGAACAGAAACTGGCCATGTTTTTTTAACATTCTTGTAACCCAACAGAATCTGTCCTGCTCTCATAATTTGAGCCCAGAAAAGAGCTTACACAACCACAAGTGCATTCAAACAGATTCAATGCAGCATTCTTTCAAAAACATCTTGCTAAATTAATGTCGAATGCAATATGGACACTACAAGGGCCTTGATCTTCTTTAGAAAAAACAAGGACACAAAGAATCAATGAAACCTGAAAACACTGAAGACTAAGAAGAGCAGTCTCCAAATAAGAAAACTATTTTTGAGCTGCAACTAAAGACAGACCATGATATCTTCTGGCTGGCCTTACATAGTTGAAGGTTGTTTTCAAGATGATAACTCTTTTTTTTTTTTGAGTCAGAGTCTCACTCTGTCACCCAGGCTGGAGTACAGTGGAGCCATCTTGGTTCACTGCAACCTCCACTTCCCAGGTTCAAGTGATTCTCCTGCCTCAGCCTCTCAAGTAGCTGAGATTACAGGTGCCCCCCACCATGCCTGGCTACTTTTTGTATTTTTAGTAAAGACAGCGTTTCACCACGGTGGCCAGGCTAGTCTCAAACTCCTGACCTCAAGTGATCTGCCCACTCCAGGCTCCCGAAGTGCTGGGATTACAGGCATGAGCCATTGCTCCCAGCTTCATTATTTTTTTTTATTTTTTATTTTTTCTGAAATCACCAGCAAGCATGGAACACTGGGCTTAATTATATATACCAAGGCTCCATCAAGTTGCTATGTATATTTGAGAAATATACATACGCTATTAAAAAAAATCACCCTGTAATGATCCTGGTCAAAAATTAGTCTGTTAACATGAGTGGAAGTAAAACAATAATGGTTCTATTTTCATTCACAGAAAATAAATCCTTCCATTTCCAAGTTGTGCTTGGATAAGCCCAAGAGAAAAGATATTTTCAGGTCATTATATATTCAACTCAAATAAGTCAACCATTTTAATAAATCAAAGAGGAGCATTAAGATGCAGTAATAGTAAATGAATACTAAAAACCTGCATAGTTAACATACCAAATGAAATAAGTTATAAATCTCTAGAAAGGGACCCTATGCCAATGAATTTTAAAACAATTTGTTTTCCAAATATTGTTTTCTATGCAACCAGATCTGTACCATCAATTTTCTGGAATAATATACTCTATCTGCTACAACAGATTAACAAAATTGAATCCAACAGTTTCTTAGCAACTGCAGACGCTTTTAAAATCCTTTGGCTATACTCTTTATGACATAGGAAAATGGTTTCAAGTTTTTAAGAGTGACCTTCAAGTCAATGTTTCATGAAGTTTAACCTAAATTTATTATGATTCAGAGCTTCAACTCAGAGTTCTAGAAATTTTGAGTTGTTACAGTTCCAAATTCTGAAAGGTTGCCTCATCCCTGGAAATATGTGTAATGTTGGAGCAATGCTAGATTATAAAATTTATCGTTAATTAATAATGAAACACACAAAGGTAAGGTGACTTTTCTTAGAGACCAATTTAAAGAACTTGTTGTAACCTTATTCAATGCCAAAGTGTCAATTACTTTCTATAGATGTTTATTGATTTAGACATTTGGTTTCAAATGGTGTCACTGGTAAATTGCCTTTCTTCATTTGTACACTTCAAGGTACAGCGAGGAGCTGTATAGTAGATGTGGCTTCTCTTTTCCTCACTTACCTAGGTTTTGCCACATGCTGAAAATTTCACAACCCATTGTTACCCGCATGTCACCATACCTGAAATAGAACAAAAAACCAAACGTGATACGATGCCTCCAGAACAAAGAAGTATTTGTGTGTTTTTAGGATACAATCTATCATTCTGAATTAAAAGGCAAGGAGTTTTTAATTAAAGACGTTTAATATACATGTCACGATGCCTCTAAGTCAAATCCTCGTGTAAACCTTTTAGTAAAACAGATCTGTTTCATAATTTTTTGCATCTATAAAAATTTTGAATCCTGAAAGAGCCAGGTCAAAACAATGTGCAAACATGTTTGAAATATTAAAATGTCCAGAAAAGACTGCTTCTTGACCCCTTGGTCACTGGTTCTTCACTGTGTGATTTTCAGTTATGGGCATTCTGATTTACGAATCATTTGAACTAAATACTCTTTAAGAGGCAGCATTTCTCACCTGATTATACATCGATACTTACTTTTCTAACACCTTTTTCTTCTTGGAAGGTGTGAACATCTCCAACTGCAGACACAACTGGTTTATAAAAATGACTGCAAGGTAAAAGTAGGAATCCCAGATCTAAAACAAGAACAAGATATTTCAATACTATGGTGTTACAAGCATATTGACAGGTGAAGTAACATAGTATTTTGGATTTGCTTCAAAAGTGGTTGAGGGTATAGTTGAAGTAAGACTAAATGAGTTGATAATAGTTGAAGCTGGATATGGGTACATCATGGGGGTTCATTATACTATTCTCTCTACTTGTACATATGCTTAAAATTTTCTAAAACAAAGAAGTAACTAACTAAATAAGTACTATTATTATCTAGGTGTATATTGCTCCAAATCTGTATTCCAGGTTTCACGAGTTTTTTGGTATATGCTAAAAAATAGATGTGTGGTTTCTCTTGTAATATGCCTGAGTATCTCTGAGAGAATGAGGTATAAGATGGATTTCTTTATTCCTGTGTGAGTTCATTTTTGGAACTCCTTTTAACGTAGAACTTGTAAAAAATGCATACACTTCTTCAGATATGCTAATTGCTTTAAATTCAGACATTATATAAAAATTCCCTGCCCAGGAAAATTTTTTAAGTTTTCTTATACCAAAAAACAGAATCAGAAAGAGATCTGAATAAAGTTCCCTGAAATAAACTTAGCAAAATAAAATAAAATAAAGGACATAATGGAAGGAACACACTTCTCCACTGACACCATGTAAAATTAAAGACAAATAACAAACCAGGAGACATATGACACAAAATCAGTATCTGTTATACACAAATAGCTCTTGCAAATAAAAAAGAATATAATAAAACCCTAAGTAAAATAATGAATAAAAGTCAAGAACAGTCCAGGTGCGGTGGCTCATGCCTGTAATCCCAGCACTTTGGGAGGCCGAGGCGGGTGGATCACAAGGTCAGGAGTTGGAGACCAGCCTGGCCAATATGGTGAAACCCCGTCTATACTAAGAATACAAAAATTAGCCGGGCGTGGTGGTGCGCTCCTGTAGTCCCAGCTACTCAGGAGGCTGAGGCAGAAGAATTGCTTCAACCTGGGAGGCGGAGGTTGCAGTGAGCCGAGATTGCGCCACTGCACTCCAGACTGGGCGACAGAGGGAGATTCTGTCTCAAAAAAAAAAAAGAAAAAAAAAGTCAAGAACAGACAATTCACGAAAATACGAATTTTGATCAATAACTAGTAACTAGTCAATAAGTAATAGTGAGAAATGTAAATTAAAGCAAACAGGATTTTTCTCTTTATCTGTCAGAAAAAAAATCTGTTCTAATGTTGGTGTAGCTGCAGGAAAAGAGGCAATCAAATGTAGTTGGTATAACCTTTCACTCAACAATTCCACTAATAAATATTTATCCAAAGAAATAATTAAGGGCCAGGCGTGGTGACTCATGCCTGTAATCCCAGCACTTTGGGAGGCTGAGGTAGGCAGATTACCTGAGGTCAGGAGTTCAAGGCCAGCCTGGCAAACGTGGCAAAACCCCATACTACTATTAAAAATTAAAAAAAAAAATTAGCCGGGCATGGTGGTGTGTGTCTGTAATCCCAGCTATTCTAGAGGCTGAGGCAAGAGAATCGCACTGGGAGGCGGAGGTGGCAGTGAGCCGAGATCACGCCACTGCATTCCAGCCTGGGCAACAGAGCAGGACTCTGTCTCAAAAACAAAACAAAACAAAACCAGAAACCAAAAAAGAACCAAAGAAATAATTAGGGATATATGCCAAGTTTTATTTGATGAGAATGTATATAAAATGAGTAATTTATAAGAAATAAATATGAAATTTTGATATACTATAAGCTATGATATAGACAAATATTATGTAACTATTAAAATTCCTTTTTTATTGTATTTGTGCTTTTTTGTATTTTCTTATTATCCAATAAGGAAATTTTATAAAAATGTTTAATATGAAATATGTTATTCAAAACAGAGTAAGAACAAAGATGCCCAAAACAAAGAACCGCCATTGAGGAAGAAAGCCAAGATAGGCACTGCTCATCTTCGTTTGCTGTTTATTACTTGCTGTTTGAAAAATAGTATATCAAGAATCTGTAGGCACCCAAGCATATCACATTATATCATAGATATACAGAGGGTTCTGCCTTAAAGAACCTTACCAATGTTTCATTTTTTTCTTTTCATTAATTCATTCTAAAAAATGAGAAGACAAAGAAATAAGAAACTAAAGGGTTTACTTTGTAAATGTTTTCTTCATATAAACTCCATTTCTAAAAAGTAAAAAACACTATGTTCTGAGTCTCCTTTGTCATAAACAGGGATCATACAGAAAACAGCAAGAATTAAAATGTACAGTAACAATAAAAAACCATCTCCTTTTAAGCGCTATGATTTCCCAGGTTGATAAGCATTATTACAGCCTTCATCTGTTCACAAATATAAGGAAAACTATTCTAATATTACTCATAGTTAAAACTAATATGGCCCAAGAAAATGTTAGGTAATTTCCTATAATACAATGTGATTCTTTTAACCCAAGCAGGAGAGTCATATAAATGAATGCTTACCTTATAATCAAAGTTTTCATTTAAGAAGTTCTTACGAAGTGCATCTGAGAGGTACAGAACTGTTGTAATAATAACACTAGTGATAAAAAAAAAAAGACAAGATGAAAACTTCATATTAGTGAAAATCATTTGGTATACAAGAATAAAAACCTACTAAGATAAAATAAAACCTTCTTCAGCAAGCATCTGGAGCAATATTAAATAATTCATATTTGAAACAAAAAAGAGACGACAGGTCAATAAAAGCGGAAGAAATCTATCACTGAAGTCAGGACCTTTGTAAACTGATACACGAAAGATCTATGAATTCATATGACTCAGACAGAAATACATTATTGCCTTGATGTTTTGTAATGTTTTCTGTTAATTTCCAAACAAAGCAAAATGATTTACTACAAACATAACATTTCATATTTTTCTGTTTTTCAGACAGGGTCTTGCTCTGTTGTCCAGGCTGGAGTGCAGTGGCATGATCATAGCCTACTGCAGCCTCAAACTCCTGGGCTCAAGTGATCCTCCTGCCTCAGCCTCCCAAGTAGCTGGGTCTACAGGTGCATGCTGCTGTGTCCAGCCAAATGGTTTTTCAGTTTTTTGAGACAGGGTCTCACTCTGTTGACCAGGCTGGTTTTGAACTCCTGACCTCAAGCTATCCTCCTGTCTGGGCCTCCCCAAGTGCTAGGATTACAGGCAACACTCCATATTTGATTATCATAAAAGAAAGCCATGCTTTTTAAAATACAGACGAAGAAATGGAGCCCAAAGACAAAATGGATAGGAAAAAAAACAATAGAATACATTGAGCATTTATTAGCCTTCTCTCTGTTCTCCCCTGTTTAAGGTATTAGAGGGCATGCAAGAGCTATAGAAGGCAGATTCCCTCTTTAAGGGCGACAAGACTGCCACTAAAGAAACAATTCCAGACTGTGAAATTGTCTATAACCCAGTACTAAGCCGTGTGAAACCAACAGTGTTACAGACGTTCAGAGAAAGGGTCATCTCCAGGGCCGGAGAAATCAGGAAAAGCCTGACCAATACAGCCACAGGTAGCTCGCTGGGGAGATTTTAAAAAGAAGGATTTGATGAGCATTCTTGGTTAGTTCTAGAGCTCTGCAATTTGTTCAAAATCTGCTAATTTTTATAACCAGGAGATAAATATTTAAAGTTGAACGTATTTCCAATTGGTTCACTTAATGTTTAACACAGCATTATACTAAAGCAAGATAAGCCACCCCCTGAGCTACTATAGACTGAGGACCAATATATAAATTGTCGATATTTAAAATTTCTTTGACCTTTTCTGAGATGCATGTGTAATAAGTGTGCGATATGATAAAGCCTCAGTTCTCTTCATGGAATTTGGAATTGGAGGATGTATTTATGTCACCCTAGGTAAAATGAAAAAACAAAAGAAAACAAAATACACTATCAACTTCATACCTTGGTTATCTTGCTAATATAGATTATATTTACTAATTAGAAAAATATAGACTTTGAAAGACATAAATATTCATTATTGTTATCTGCTAGGAAACTCAATATTATAGCTTTCTTGTGGGGTAGGGAAACATTAATAAGGGTAAGTTGATGGTTGAATGTGGAAGTTCAAGGTAATGAAAAGGAAACAAGACAACCACGATTTCATGAGCATTCGCTCTACCATGAACAGGCACAGTTACATGCATGTGCATTTTATATATGTCATATGCACCTTTCAGTGAATCTTACTATTAAATTTAAGTATAATAAAAACCTATGAGATGGAGAAGTCTTGTGGTTTCTTCAGTCCCCTAAATGGCAGATACCATCAGTGAAAGTCATATCAAAGAGATATATCACCTGCAAATGATGGTATAATGTGGCAAATTTCCCATAGACACTGGAAAAATCAATGATAATTAAGACATCATTACTGTTCCAAAGTATTTTTCTCAAGTTTTACTATATGAAACTGAAGCTGAATCGTCAGAAAATGAAAGGCTATCAGGCAAGGAAGTTGTTCTTGCCTAGCATCTAGTAAGATCATTGGACTTCTAAGTTTAAAGAAGAAAAATCTGTATCCTTAACATGTGGTTATAAGCACAAACTTTCTGCTTTGATGTTCGACGGAGAAATACACAGTCCCACTACACCTGGGGTTTACATTAAAAATCACCTTGTGGCCCACAGTTTCAGCTTAGATTGATGTTCAGACACAATATCTCTGGTGTTAGCGAAATGTGACATATCTGGAATTTAGACTATCAGGCCAAATGTCACAGAAAGGAGCTAACAGACTCCATCTTCCAAGGGAGAGAGAAGTTATTCCATGGCAGATTACCAAATTGTTATTTACATGGTGGATCCCAAACACACAAAATATATTTGTGGCTTTTTGAGGTACAGTTGCTGGTAAACAACATGGAACCTCTGTGGCCTTACTACGGAACAGTGGCTGTCAACCTGCCCCGGGCCCTAGAATCACCTGGGAGCTTTTCAAATACGATGTCTGGGTCACATCGCCAGAGACTACCGATTGGTCTGGGCTACAATCAGAACATCAGGATTGTCAAAGCTCCCAAGTGATTCTTACGGTGTACCCAGAGCTGAGAACCACTGCTCTACCTTAGATCAGTACTTCACAAACTTTAACAGGTACCTGGTGATCTAGTTAAAGTGCAGATGATCCAGCAACCCTGGAGTGGGACTGGAGATACTACATTTCTAACAAGCTCCAGTGGATGCTAAAGCTGTTGGTTTGCAACCACCCATTGAAGAGCAAGGCTCTGGGGTGGCCAGAGTCAGAAATAGTCCCACAAATTCTGCTTCATCACTCTCCTGACTCCTGGAATATTAGGATGATTCATATGGGGCTTGCAGTTCTTATTTCTAGGTTGAACACCTCACCCTCTCATCAGGGCTGCCTTACCATTAGGCAGAAAGAGGCACAGGGCATAGGGCCTGTGAGCCTTTCAGGGACTTCCGAAAACATTGAGACCTGAAAGAATGTTATGCAACCAAATCGAAACTGCAAAAAGTAAAAATAATGAATAATTACATGTCCACAGAAAGGGACATGATGACTTTCATCAACTGTCCAATTTTAATATTTATGCAATTTTAAAATTATAGATTATTTTATAATTTTACAATTCCTATAGTACACATAAATGCTGAGAAATCACAGCCAATCAAAATTAAATTATTTTACTTGATAAGCCAATAATTAAGAAGCAAATACAAAAAATACTTTTAATTTTTTTCTTCAGCAAAATTGTATCTAATGTGGCATGTGGGTCTATTTAGTGTTTGATAGGATGAGGAGTAGGGCCTCCAAAAATATGACTGCTCAGGGCTAGAAAGATCTTAAAAGGACTATTCAAATGCTTTAATTTCATACCTATAACATTCAACCCAAGCCACCAAGGCAGTTCCCAGAGCTTTCTATGGTAACTCATCACTGACATCATTTCCTAATACACAGGTCTCTAAGCCAGCCAGAGGCATTTATACATTATTGCTCCTTCATTTTAGTGGATACCTGTGGTGTTTAGGGATCTTTCTTTACTTGTTTCAATTTATCCAAAACCATGTGGCTTCTCTGGTTTCATTCTTTTACTCATGACTCAGTGTTTGAATATGGGGATATTGCAAATCTCAGTGCTCCAACTCAATAGTCAAAAAAGATTTTCAATATGCTACCACAAACAGCCAAATTACTGATTTATTTATTGATTGATTGATTTATTTCCTTCCTTCCTTCCCCTCTCCCATCCCCTCCCCTCCCCTCCCCTCCTTTTTCTCTCTCTCTTCTCTTTCTTTCTTTCTGACGGAATCTCCCTGTCACCCAGGCTGGAGTGCAGTGGTGTGATCTCTGCTCACTGCAACCTGTGCCTCCAACGTTCAAGCGATTCTCTTGTCTCAGCCTCCCAAGTAGTTGGGATTACAGGTGCCCACCACTGTGCCAGGCTAATTTTTGTATTTTTAGTTGAGATCGGGTTTTGCCATGTTGGCCAGGCTGGTCTCGAACTCCTGACCTCAAGTGATCTGCCCACCTCAGCCCCACTGTGCGTGGCCCAAATTACTGATTACTGCCACAGCAAGGCATGCACTAGGATCATTTTTGACAATCCTAATCTACAGGCACAGCATGATAAGATTTATGTACAAAAGAAAAACTGGTGTACAGGAAATCAAAGTTATTGCTTTATGGTTTTCCAGTTGCCACCTCATTTTGGGCTTAAGAAATAACTTCAAGCAACCCTATTTCTCCCTCTCACTCTCACCCCGGAAAGCTTATCTCCCATAATTTTTTTTTAATTACTCTAATTAGATAATCTGCTCAAACACAAGCCTGTCTCCAAAAATCATACATGGACTGAGAGAAATACCTTTGTGGATAAACTGGGTCTCGACAACATTGATGTTTATACAATGAAAAACTGAGGACATCTAAACCTAGAGTCCAACAATTTCCCTATAACCTGGTGGATTAATTGGGGCAGTAAAAAATCAACACAAAGACATTAGGAGAGATGAAATTCCTGGATAACCAATGTGGGAATGCATCTAAACTAGTGGTTCTCAAACTTCAGCATGCATGAGACTCACCCAAAGGATGCTTAAGACTTCAGGGTCTTACCACTACCTATGGCTTGGGAGGTTTGCAACCAGGCCCAACCACGTGATTCTGATGCATGTGGTCATCCTTCTTATTTTGAGGATTGGTGTTACACATGGAAGAGAAGACAAGGAAGGGCTGGAACTTAGACAGCAATAGCATCTGGGAATTTGGCCTTTTTTACCACTGCATCCACAGGGGCAGAGACTAGTAAGTGTGTGTTAAATGACTGCGGCCTCATTAATACATTTGAGTCTATGCTTTGTTATACTTGTTTGCCATATTACATGACTCTAAAATGTGAAGCTTATACAACTTTTAATTTTATTTATTTATTTATTTTTAGCTATTTTGAACAGACTGAAATCAGACAGGCAAAGCTGATCCAAGTGGAGGGCACAGAATCAGCTAAAGCAGGGAAGCAGAGAAAGGAGTGGTTTTGCTTTCAGTCGATGGGGCACGCAGTGTGGATGAAGCAAAAAGAATGGGAAAGGATTTACATGGAGCGACTCCGAAAACTCTTTTGACCAGTACTCCACTGGGCAGTACTGGTACAAAATGACTCATATGGCAACAGCCTCTGTTTTGACCTTTTAGGCTTAAACCCTTTCTAAGAAAGCCTTTCCTTCATGCATTCATTCTCTCTACCAACTCCTCACAACTCACCTGGAGGAGATAGATTGTGCAAGCAATTCTTTTGTCATTATTTGCTGTAACTATTCAAGTTTGGCATATTCAGCATAGTAATATATAGTTTTGATAAAAAATAAGTATCCATTCTCTCCCTGAACAGTAAAAGCCTTTAAGGATAACTACACTTAATTTAAAAAGCCAAAATCAAAACAATAATAGCTGTGTCAATGGATGCTCAGCAGATTAGCTACTCTACCACTCAAGTTTTCAGGGTCAGTGGCACATATTTCGCCTTCCTTCCTGTTATTATGGATAAACTGTCAATGCTCCTAGCTTTCTTTGTGTACACTAAATCAATGCTGCTCTAAGTGTGGGAAGCTTCCTTCCTTGAGAAAGTCTTACCACAAAAAACAATGTCAGTTTAATTAAACTGCATGCTTACACTGATGATTTATTTTTACGTGCAAGCTTGTCATGGACAGGTAGCAGTTAGTTCTTGGGCTGGCATATGTAGCAACCTTGCATGAAATCCTATCCCTGCTTGCCCAAGGACATTGCTCTTTTAATTATCCCTGTTTTCTTTAGCACCAATATTTGTCTTTTACTAACAGGGCCATTCCTATTGGTAAATCAACATGCTATAATATCCCATATTCTAAAACGAACCCCAGTTCTCACATCTCCTTCCAGGTACAGCCCTGTTCCTATGCTCCCTTTGATAGCAAAACTCTTCCTGTAATTACTATTTTCAGTTTCTCAACTCCTATTCACTCTAATTAGGTTTTCCTTTTCACCACTCCACTGAAACAACACTTGTCATGGTCACCAATATCTACTGCACTGCCAAATCCCGGGACCAATTGTCTGTCCACATCACCACCAACCTCCCAGCAGCTCTAGATACTGCTTCCTTCTTGAAATGCTTTCTTCACAGGATACTGTACTCTGCTGGTTCTCATCTTACATCATAGGCTGCTCTTTTTCAGTCTTCTTCACTGGATACCTCTCCACTTCCTGACCTTTAAAATGTGGCATGCCCCAGGGCTCAGTCCTGCCTTTTTCTCTTTTCCGTCTGTACTTTCTTCCTCAGTGCTCTTGTTCAGTTCCAAGGCTTCAAATCCTAACCATACGCTGAGGAGCCCAAACGTACATGTCCAGCCCCAACATCATCCCTGAGCTCCATGCAAGCATGTCTAGCTTTCCCTTCTACATCTCCACTTGGATATCTAGTACACCTCAAACTTATGTTCAACATGGAATTCTTCACTTCTCTCATCCCCAATGCTACTCCTCTCTCCATTTTTTTCCACCTAGGTGAATGGCACCACAATTCATCCTTTTACTTAGGCCAAGCATCTAAGGAACACCTTCCATTACTTTTCTTCTCTCCCACCCACACCCAGTCACTTGCAAGTCTTGTCATCCTTATTTCCAAAACCAATCTTCTCACTACCTTCATTGCTATCCGCCCGTCCAAGCCATCATCAACGTCTCTTACCTGGATGGCTGCAGTAAGCTCCTAACTGGTTCTCCCTGGTTTCTCTTTGGTCTCTCCACATATCAATATCTGGGCTGTGTTCCTCCACCAACCTCATCTTTACTGGTTCCTTCCCTCCCCACGTTTCAGCCACACTAACAGTCTTTCAGTTCCTTGAGTGTGCCACATTTACTCTGGCCACAGGGCCTTTGTAGATGCTACCTACTGATAGAATCATTATTCCTTTGCTGTTTGTTACCCGCTGCTTAGCTTTCAGTTCAAGCTTCACTCCTTCATGAAGGACCCCTCCTATTCTAGTCCAGAATAATGTTCACTTCATAACACCCTCATATCACTGTGCTCTTTGTCTTTATAGTACTTATTTTACACATTAGGCACTGGAAAATACTGGCTGAATAAATGGGTCAGTAAATGAATGGACAACCTCTCTAAGAAACTTTGATTTAACAAATCGCTTTTTGGCTATGTAGATCTCATTTGAAACCCAAGTTGGTTAATGCATGATATGTTTCAGGCCAACATGCACACAAGATAACCAAAATAAAGACCTGAAATTTCAACTGAAGAGAGAGGGAGTTTTTACCTTCCTCAGTAAGCAAGTGTGTTATAAGATTTTTCTTCTTGAAAATATGTATAAAGCTGTGACTTTATTTTTGTACTTTATTTCACAATGTGTATGGGAAGGAGGTGGAGAGAAGCTTGTCTCAGAGTGTCCTGTATTTTTGGTACTTAATTTTCATCTTCCTTATGTTCCTTCTTTCTTAGATTGAGCAGTTGTTCTCATCAGAAACATCTACCAGGAACTTACAGGGGGTCATGAGATAGCTCTGCAGCAAGCAAGAAAGATAAGAAATGCTTCTTGCCCTGGCAGAATTATGAGCAGGCACACTTGCTATGTTATATAATATTAGGCATGCAGGTGGAAAAAACCAAAGAACCATACAAATCACCAGGTGTCTGGTCACAAACTCTGGCAGAGCTTCACACAAAGCAGGCAAGCTACAAGATTTGGAACAACACAGCTTATAGATGAAAGTTAAAGGCATTTAATTTACTTGAAAACACAGGAAGAAAGGACCAACACATAAAAGAACATTCATTTTGAGGGATGAGCAATTCAACTGAGTTCAAGGGTAGGGCAATGGTGACTTCTCAGCCACCTGCTATCAATTTGACATGCATTAAGCACACGACTGGGTTAATAACAGTAGGAGTTTGGGTTAAAACGCCCCTTTGAGAGGCCCTGAACAAATGTTTGTCTAAGAAAGTTGAAACCATGGAAGAAAAGGTGGTCAACTTCAGAGACGTAGATGTAACTCCTGCAACGTGCTTCAACATGGTTTAGCCAAGTGGAAACTTTTTCTTCCTAGTGTATGCTCTTTAACATATTTAAGATGTCCTTAACATCTTTCAGAAATCTACTTTTCTATCGATATTATATGGGTTAATATTTTTCATAGATAAAGCACAAATAGTAGAGGGGTAATTTTCAGACTATGCTGCATTTATGAAGCAAAGCAAACCTCATCTGCTTTCATGACTCGAATGGAGGAGAATGGTTAGAGACTATTAAAAGAGGAGAGGAGAGGAAAGAAGAGGCAAGAGCAAGAACATACAGCAGACTGGCTGCTCCAACTGGGCAGTGGTCTCTCTAGTTCCTGGAGTCCTGTCCATGAATGAGGTTGGACTTGCAGCCACCAGCCATTGCCAGTGGAGAGGCAGCGCCAGACTCCTACCAGCACTCACATGGGTGGCAATGGAATGAAGTCACCACATGTAGCAAAGGGTGATGGCACACTTCTTGGGTTTGCTATGGGAGTAACCTTCTGTTTAAATTTATTACACAGAGCTCATCTCTAACAAAATCACCTTCCTATTTGGTTAACACTGTAAATGAAAATTCTGAACAGTGTGTGTTTACTCAAAGGTAGAATCTATACTCTCAGACTGCTATCCATTTGTGTGACCATAAAGTCTTTAAAACTGGAGTCATGATGGGGCAGAGAGAGGCAGTATTTAATATCAAAAAGCCACATTGTTGTCACAATTTTAGGCAAGCTTAAGCAGAAATTGTATATGCAAGGAATAAAATGTCAATGTTACTTTCAGTTTGAATTTCTACCACTGAAATTTTAATTCAATCCAAAATATTCCTCTGCACATGAGTCAGGCAGAATGACCAAATGTTGAAGCTGCATGATGATGATGTCCATAGCCTGGACCTCTTCCCATCTGGCTCCTTGGATTACCTCACAGCCCTTCCCAGGTACCCAGAATGTTTGCTCTTTGGTTATAAGGCCAGATGCATGAGCAAAAACTCCCACCTAAATCTGTAGCATGCGGACATCCAAATGAATAGACATTTGATTCTACTCACAGATATCAAACTAAATATGTTAAATTCTAGAGAGCTATTTCAACAGTCTCAATTAATCTTCAAAATGGAAAAGCTGCTTCTGTACTTATGTAAAATATAATATGCTATGTTATACTATTTGTTACTTCACAAAGTTTTTAACACATCATTTTAACACCTCCAAGTCTATAAATGTATACTGCAGCAGAAGCCATATTGAGCATATATAATCAAAATCGAATCCTATATTCCTGCAGCTCTCACCACCATCAAAGCTTGCCATCTGGAGAAAACACAGGGCGACCGTGGCCTATGGATAGATGCTTAGAGAATCCAACCTTCATCCTGAGCATGAGGGTGTTGGCGTTCGGAAAAGAGGAAGAAGGGGAAGCAGGCAAATGTGGGCTTGGAGAGTGAGAATGCTAATGAAATAGGGTAAATAACAAGCTTGGAAGTGAAGACCAGGCCAGTTTCCTAGAGCACTTTTCCATTCTGTATCCTGAGACTCTGGAGACAGGAAGTGGAGAGAGCAGATAAATCCATGACACTGTACTCTCCGGGATCAGCTCCTGCCATTCCGACTGCCCTAATATCCTTTCCTGCCTCCTCTCTCTTCTAGTATTGCTCTCAGATCATGCTGGATATGCTTAATATAAACTGAATTTATCATCTTCTAGAGATTCCAATATCGGCTTTATGTCAATAACCTCCCAAATGCCTATATTTGGTTCTGAAGTTTCCTCGGGGCAGTATTTTCAGCTCTCTATTGGCCATACCACTTGGATAAACAAAAGAACTTCAATCTCCATGTGTCCAACTCAAGGGTCATGTCTTATTCCCAGTGTTGAGCAGATGCTTCATATATGTATTTTGTTAAGAAGAATTAAGAAACATCAGAAATGATTCAAATTTCTAGTAACAGAGAATTGGTTAAATAAACCATGGTATGGTCATTCCATGGAATATTATTCAGCTGTAAAGGAAAATACATAAAAGAATAAAAGGCTTTCTATCTATTAATTTGGAAAGATTGCCAGGATTTCTAAGAGCGTTATACAGAACAGTGTGTATATTACATTACCTGCTGGCCTCTGTATAAAGGAACACTAGGAGGACATATAAGAAACAAATACAAGTGGTTATACAGCCCAGGGGTAGAGGGTCAATGGGAACAGAACTTCTCAATGCATATGCTATTATGTTGTTTGATTTTCAAATGTTAATATATACAAAGGAAACAGTAATTCAAAACAAGTGGTAATATTTTTTTAAAGGCTTAATTCAGAGGCAAAAAAACCCTGCAAACTTGAGATCAAATGAACAAGATTATTTTGTACTCTCTTCTTCCTCTACACATTGAGCTGCAATTATCATCAACTTAAATGTCTTACTTGTTAGCAACCAAGCGCATAACAGTCCAGTCCTTTGGAAACATCTCTGGGCGTATCAATATTCGGAACACAGTAAATATCTGCAGCAGGAAATCCTTGGATAAGGAGAAAATAGATCATTTTATTGGTTTATTGTAACTGTCAACATACATATGCACATACACAGGCAGTACTGTTGTACTGTTACCATTTCCAAAGCAATTATAGAGAAGGGAGCCATAATTTAATAGTTTGCCCGAGGGAAGGAGTCATGACCCTTCCCATTCTCAGCACTCAACCCCACCCAAATGTTTTCTTTTCTTTCTTGGGCACAGTGAAAATGAGTTTTTATTTCTCTCCACAAGTTCTAACAATTTAGGGTTTTGAAAATAAAGTGGAAAACTTGTAACAGAAGATTAACAGGGAAATACATTCCCTTTCTTCTATTATAGCGTCTTAAACGTCAGAACTTTTCAATGCAGGAGAACAATGAACAGTCCTGGCTCAGCTCTGCTTTCCTTTAAGTGGGTGTCAAATTTTAGAAAGTTATGCTCATCAAAAAGCATCTCACACAAAAACCTATTTTTCTTACAGGGCATTCTTGAGATGCAGTATTAATGGAATGTATGCAGGTTTATAGAACTTGAGTGAATTTTCCAGAGTGTGCTGTGCAGAATACATTCAAATGAGGATATGCGCTAAGTCCAGCCCAGTGAGGAGTGCATAGTAGTTATGAGATTATCAATATATTCCTCACAAAGATGCCATGCGAGATGGTAGTAGTATTTACTGAGATGTTATCTTTAAATTGATCACCTCAAAACACTCCTGACAAGAAGCTATCATCAGACATGGAAATATTTTTTATTATTATTTTTAAGACGGAGTCTTGCTCTGTCACCAGGCTAGAGTGCAGTGGCGTGATCTCGGCTCACTGCAACCTCCACCTCTCGGGTTCAAGCCATTCTCCTGCCTCAGCCTCCCGAGTAGCTGGGACTACAGGCGCCCGCCACCAAGCCCAGCTAATTTTTTCTATTTTTAGTAGAGACGGGGTTTCACCATGTTGCCCAGGCTGGTCTTGAACTCCTGACCTCAGGTGATCTGCCCTCCTCGGCCTCCCAAAGTGCTGGGATTATAGGCATGAGCCACGGTGCCTGGCCGGCATATTGCTTCCTTAAACATTACAAGATATAGGGTCAAATGCGCTACAGCATACAATACTTAAAGTGGAATAAAGGAGATAATGTACCACACACAATGAACGAAATGAGCTTTCCCTACTCAAAAAGCGATTAGCTCAATCTAGCTTTGATTTAGATTTATTAACTAGAAAACTTAAAGAGCTTTTTGTAACCTAAGTGATTCTAGGCAAATATATTTCTCTAACAATCTGATTGAAGGTAACGATATGGTGTTGCTTCAAAATAAAAAGCAACCCCAAACGCAAGAGTTTTATTTATCAAATACAATGACACATTACGTTAAACATGTAAGCTGCTTGAATGTAAGATTATGGTTGTCACTCATGTCAACAGAAAACAGAAAAAATCTAAAAACTAAAAACCATGTGGTAGCTTTATTTTCTTTTTATATACGCTCACAACTTCAATCAAGCCCATAAATATTTTGACAAGAACTTATTTTAGCTTCTTTGGCATCAACACACATATGTTGATACGTAGTATGTGCCATGTGGAAACATGCCCACTAGGTCATCCATCTTTAAATGGCTAGATAGATCCGGTCCATGTCTCCAGAATCACTGGAAGCAGAGTTTCCCAAATGTATTTCACTGTAGGTCAGATAACTTTGGGAAACACTTCACATTCTAGCTCTCTCTTGGGAGAGTAGGTCATTAGCTTACTAAAACTGTGAGAAGCCCTTTCTAATGCATTTCTGAAACTTATTTTAATGGTTTCTCAGTTGATTCTTTTGAGTTACTCAGACATATATACATATAATATATGTATCTATATAATATAATATATATCTATATAATATAATATATATCTATATATTATATAATATATAATCCCTGCAAAAATGGCTTGTGCATTTATCTTTGAAAGAGTTATACCCCACTTCAGTTTCCTATCTTGGTGCATTTGCTTAGATAGATACGAAAGTCATGAGAGTGGGGATTCTTTGGCTTTATGGTCTACAATTAGTTAGGAATAGTATAAACAAATTCTAACATGCTGAAGTTTTATCTTCTTGCCTCAAAAGTTGTAAGAGAATTGGAAACTGGAGGCAGCACTCTTAGTGGTAGTGGTGGTGTGTATGTATGTGTGTATGTGTTGTGTGGGGTGGGGGACTGTGCTGTCAGTTGCAAGGAGGAAAAATACTGGCTGAAAAGATTGGCTATAGGAGGCAAAACATCTGTCTTACCAGCTAGCAACTTGAGTTTTCTTTTGTAGTGCGGGGGAGAAAGGAAACAGTATTGCAGGTGAAGGAGTTGGGGATAGATGACCTGTTTCTGTGCTATCTCATTTTCCTAGTCCCATTTATCTCCCACAATAAAAGGCTGTGGCAGCATGTGACATTGCCAATGCCTGTGAATTGACATAAATCTTTATTTCTCCCAAGAAAACTTTTCAGTGTCTCAAGTAGTTTTCTACAGTATCCAGTCAAGTTTCATTGACATTTATAAAACCAAACATATTCAACAGTAGAAGCCTTATAAGAAAAATAAAAGAGCATAATAATGAGGATCAGAAAACTTAGATTTTAAATCCTGGCTATGCAATTAACTAGCTCAATGACCTTGGCAATTTGTTTAACCTCTCTGGGAGTGAGTTCTCATACTTGTAAAATGAGGGGGCTTTGAGGTCTCTTGTAGTTAGAGGAGATTAAAAAAAATCAGTGTGATCATTTAGTTATTCAAAAGGCATCTCCACATTTTTCTTACTTCTAAAATGTAGGCAAATGTTTCATCACATCACATTGTCGTAACACAAATACTTTCCATTTTAGTATTTACATGTAATTTAGTTTAGCAAGTCTTGGTCTGCCACGCAACAGGGTTTATTCCAAACTCAGTTCCAATACTGGAAAACAATATGAGCTCAATGCTAGATTCTTTAACATTTCCGTCCCTCCCACCCAAAATACAGTGGTATTTCCTTGACTGTCCTCTCCGAGTACTTTTCAACTTTGGTCATTTCACTACATATGTGTTTTTGCATAGACAGATGTGGTTGTTTTGCACATATAACTAAGTAACAGATTATTTTTATAATTTGAAAAAGAACGTTGCCATGCCTATAATATTCCTGCTTGGACAGCACAAAGAAATAAGTGTTTCATATGCTACCATTTAAAACCTGGCAGAATGGGAGCAGTTTCTTTTTCTGTTTTACATCATACAGCACAACATGGTCACTTAACCGCGTTAAATTATTTAACATGGTTAAACTGTATTATTGGTATTCTTCAAATCAGGGTTCAAGATAAAAAAGAAACAGGGAGGTGTTACTTTATAGAAGTATTTTTTCTGCAGAGGTTCAAGAGAGAGGTTCAAGTAAGAAAGTTCTTGTGAAAGTCTTCCCAAAACAATAAAAAGTCTCATAATTAAATATAAAACAAAGTAGGAACAGTTGTTATGATTTTAGAAATGATCACTAATATGTATTGATTTATAAATACTGGGTGCTTTACTATGTGCCAGGCACTGTGTTAGATGCTGGGGATACCTGGTAAGAGACATTTTTTTATTTATTCATGCAGCAAGTGTTTATGGAGTGTCTGGAACATGCCATACAATAGTAAGTACGTTAAATGTGCTCTTTGCTTTCATGGAGTTCACAGTTTACTGGGAGAGATAAATGTTAATCTAAAAACCACACAGATACACGCATGCTTTGCAAATGTGAGTAAGTCTGAAGGTCAGGTATTCCACACAGAGGGAACAACACCTGTAGGCCTCAGAGGCAAGAGAGAGCACAGGGTTGCCTGGACTGAAAGGAGCAGTGGCAAGACATAGGGCTGAAAGATAAATAGGGATAAATAAAAGATAGACAAATTTCATAACTTTTTCCATAGTAAGGAGTCTGGACATTTATCTGCAGGCATTGTGGAGACACTGAGGGGTTTTATGCAGATGTTTGAGAGGATCAAATTTGTGTTTTAGATTTTTTAACTGTACCATATAAAAATTGTCTTGTGCCTACATATGATACTATGATATTAAGAAGACACAAGACAGGATTGGCTTAAAAAATGTGGTACATTTACACCATGGACTACTATGCAGCCACAAAAAAGAACAAAATCATGTCCTTTGCTGCAACACAGATGCAGCTAGAGGCCATTAACCTAAGTGAATTAACATGGAAACAGAAAACCAAATACTGCGTTCTCACTTATAAGTGAGAGCTAATCATTGGATACACACTGACATAAAAATGGGAACAGACATGGGGGTTTGCAAAAGAAGGGAGGGAGGGAGAAAGAAAAGGGCTGAAAAACTACCTACTGGGTACTATGTTCACTATTTGGGTGATGGACTCAATTGAGGCCCAAATATCAGCATCATGCAATATATTCGTTAACAAACCTGCACATGTACCACCTGAATCTAAAATTTGTTCTAAATCTAAATTTTTTTTAAAAAAGAGAAAGGCAAAAGACAAAAATTAGGCTTGTGAAACAGAATTGGCAAGACACAGAGAGATGAATCCTGAGTTCATGAAACATGAGTTAAGACATCCATAAAACAAAACATCATGAGGCTGCTACACAGACTAGGACATTTTCTTCTTACTCCAAGAACAACGAACAGGACAGACCCTCAGACTATAGTCAAATGTCATTAAAAAAATTTGCCATAAATTTCAAACGTGTAATACCCTTGATGTGAGGTTTGAATTCAATTAAAGGGTGTTAATAATCATTATCACATTGAAATTTATATTCTTAAAATGGAATCTTTAAGTATCTTCTGCAAAATAACTCCCAAATGATCTTCAATCTTTTGGAGCTATATAACCATTTTTCTGTAATCAATATATTCAAATAAAGATAAGTCAAAATAATTATATTGAAAATCTTTTGAAGCAGGAAGGAATATTAAGAGCATGCATTCCTTCAACAAAGATTTAATGTTCCAGGTTCTGTGCTTAGGACACCAAGACATGGTCTCAACTCTCAATGGCCCATAGTCATCAAAAACACAAGGAAATGGCAAATAATGAGAGTGCATTATTGCACGCTATCAGAGAGGGAGGACGGTATCCTGGGAAGGCTTCATCGAGAAGGTGATACCTGAGTGGGATTTGTAGGGTGAGCTGAATCAGAAAAGGGATTAACAGGGGTACACATTAGGTAATGGAAGTGAGGTGGTGGTAGAATAGGCATTACAGATAGAAAAAAATGATTCATAGGAATTAAAAATTATATATTTGGTTTTTAAGGAATATAACAGTAGTTTGAAGTGGCTGGAGTGACTGAAAGGTGTTTAGAAGGGGGTGGAGGATAATGTGGTTGGAAGGTAAATTGAGGATAGAAACAACATGATAAGGAGATTGGACTTTGTCCTGTAAAGCTGGATTGGGGCTTGATCAGATACAATTTTTTTTTTTTTTTTTTGATATGGAGTCTCGCTCTGTCGCCCAGGCTGGAGTGCAGTGGCGCAATCTCGGCTCACTGCAAGCTCTGCCTCCTGGGTTCACGCCATTCTCCTGCCTCAGCCTCTCTGAGTAGCTGGGACTACAGGCGCCCGCCACCACGCCGGGCTAATTTTTTGTATTTTTAGTAGAGACAGGGTTTCACCGTGGTCTCGATCTCCTGACCTCGTGATCCGCCCGCCTCGGCCTCCCAAAGTGCTGGGATTACAAGCGTGAGCCACCGCGCCCGGCCCAGATATAATTTTTGAAAGCTAGTGGGACAGTATATAGGAGACAATGTAGTTAATAACCGTGCTGTACTTAACTTCCAGCTCATGTATAATCTTGTGCTTATAGCAAGATCCCCACAGTTCTATGAAAAGTTATAATCAACAAAGCACAGGAGTCTCACTGCTGTATATACAAGAAATGCCAAGGATATGGACAAAACTGTAGCCACCAGTACAAGGTGGGTGTATAATAAAACATTACTGACGACAGAAGGAGGAAAAAAATCTTAATCACTACCTAGTGTTTACTTTCGTTCATTTTTAAATAATACTATGTTCTAGAGAAGGAAAAAAACAATACAAAGTACCAGCCCTCAGGTCTTTGCTCCCACACACTTGTGTTCTGACACTGTGACTCATGCCTCTCACACACAACTAGGAACCTGAGGACCCAGGAGAAGAAGTGGCACACTGCTCAGGAAGCCAGAAGCTACTTCAGCAGTAACCCTGGAGGCATCCAGGCTGTTTAGGGATGAATGGAGTTGAAAGACCATTAGTCTTAGTAGATACTTGAGAGCCACATACTTTTTTTTTTTACATACTTATTAATTTATTCTTATTGATAATAATTCTTTTTTTAATTTTTTATTTTCTTTTTTAATTTTATTATTATTATACTTTAAGTTTTAGGGTACATGTGCACAACATGCAGGTTTGTTACGTATGTATACATGTGCCATGTTGGTGTGCTGCACCCATTAACTGGTCATTTAGCATTAGGTATATCTCTTAATGCTATCACTCCCCCCTCCCCCCACCCCACAATAGTCCCTGGTGTGTGATGTTCCCCTTCCTGTGTCCATGTGTTCTCATTCTTCAATTCCCATACTTTTAAAATTCATTTTGATTTATAGAACCACTGGGAAATGCTAAGACAAACCTTACCTTTCTTTGAATTGTTAAAAAGAAAGGAAAAAGCAACATTAGGAATAAAAAACAATATGAATATTCATTTGAAAATCTCAATATATAATTGATCAAGTATCAATTAAAATGTAAAATGTGTACATCCTATGACCCAACAATTACACTTCTAGGAATTTATTCTACAGCAATATGGGTACAAGTCCATAGAAAGAGATGTATCAAGATGTTTACTGCAAGACCCATTCTAATGGCAAAAATCAGAAATGATTAAATTATGTAGCATCCATATAATGAGATTCAGAAGAATAAGGTAGCGGGCTATATAATATCTATGAGATATTATCACGTAAAAAAGTATACGTCAATATAGTTATATTAACATTAAAAATGTGATCTATATCTCTGTTGTGGTACCAGTACCATGCTGTTTTGGTTACTGTAGCCTTGTAGTATAGTTTGAAGTCAGGTAGCGTGATGCCTCCAGCTTTGTTCTTTTGGCTTAGGAT